>NC_056728.1:274151938-274171938 GCF_019279795.1 Protopterus annectens
CCACACGACCAAAGGCACCCCAGTTGAGAATCAAACCGGAGAACCTCTTGCTGAAATGTGACAGCGCTAATCTCTGCACCACCATGGCCACATGTGTTGGACTGAAAGGTAAAACACAAAGGCTGGAATATGTGTAACATGCAAAGCCACAGCAGGTAGTTTGTGTACTAGGCAGGGCAGTCCCAGTTCATTGTCTTCTTCTCGCACAGTAGGGTAGCTGTATCCTACTGAGAAGTGAGAAGTTTGATGCCACATGCAAATGTGGTAGTCAGAGGGTGAGGCACTCTTGCTAATGAGGCCTATTATCAGTATACTACTCTAGAGGGGGAATTGCATAGTACTGTCATTCACCAAACTCCCACACCAGGCAGCATCCATGCAGAGCAGTGCACAAAATGTTTAAATGTGTGCAGCAATTTTACTGCATTCCAGTGGGAGATAGTCTGCACAGAGTGAAGTGAAACAGTTTCACTGCATATAAGTGCTGACCCAGTTACATAGTGCAGTGTAATATGTGTGTGTATGACAGCACATGCAAGTGTTTATCCATGTATAAGTGTGGGTGTTTTTATGTGTGCATTTTGTGGGTATAAGGACACAGTATAATTAACATGTGTGAATACTTATCATGAAAGTATATATATGTGCATCTGTGTGAGGTGGATGACCACTGCCTGATGTGACCTGTGGCTGGTAAGGAAGGGGAGATTATGGATGCAGAATATGTAGGAGCTGGAATTGCATTTGTCTGGGTCTGTGTGTGCGGTGCTGTATCTATGCATCTTTTTGTGTGTGTGTGTGTGTGTGTGTGTGTGTGTGTGTGTGTGTGTATGTGTGTGTGTGTGTGGGGGTCTCTGTGTTTATGTGTTTGTGCGAGTGTGCATGCACTCATCTGCGTGTGTGTGTTTGAATGTCTCTGTGTTTGCATCATTACCCAGAATGTTCATGTCTGTGAATCATTTAATAATTAAGTAGCATAACTCTGTTTATCTATACAGAATGAGTTGCATTGTTTCTTTCATCTCTGAACGCTAGTCATTTCTGAAATGGTGATTTTGCTGTTAGCAGCAGCTAATGCATCCCCCACAGTCATAATTAGATCTTTCAATCAAAATATCAGCCATGGAATTCAGGCCAAAGTAAACTGCATTATGAGAATCTAGATAGGTTAATACAAATTTGTGAGCACCCATTCTAAGATTATTTGATGGGACCAGTTTTGTCCTAGGCAAACTTTTAAGATGGATATATAAAGATTTCACAATACCTGACTCTTGACTGCAAAAATCCCCCCAAATAATAATAACACAAAAAATCATCTGATTACTACTGCAATGAACTTTAAGATAAAAGAGGATCAGAAAGATATAAAAATGAGTTAAATTTTGCATAGACAGCACCCTGGTGATCTTTAGGACTTACCTACTGACTGCAGGTTTTAACTACAGCAATACGAAAATGAATGTCTCTGCCCGTAATGTCCTATTTACATTTCTTGCATACATTATTTCTTTTTCTCTAGTTGGACAGAGTTCACTATCAGTAAAAAGTCTGTGTTGCTACCTTACCTTGATCCTTGCTTCCTTTAAGTTTATCAAGGTTAGAGAGGTGACTAAGCAACCTATCAACTTTGCCTGTGATAAACCGCTAGTATAGCTCTGAGGAACAGAATTACTCAGCTTGTTGTTTAATAGACACATTTTATGGTAACTAATTTTGTTTTAATTTGTACTGCAAGCATACATTCTAGGCTTTGGATAATCTCACTAGTTATGGCTGTTTTGGAAAATGGTGACTCTAGGATACTGCACAGTTATAGTTTGTATTCAGTTAACAAACTTTTCATGAAAATGATCTAAAGAGAGTCAATATAATTACAATTTTCTAAAAGAATAATTGTAACATATTATTCTACTACCATCATGCATTTAATGAAATGTACAGCATAATCACTGTTGTTCAACTTCCTTTCCAAAAAGGAGACAATCCCAACATATTTTCTACAGAACTCTGGACAAATCCAAAAATAATGGTGGGCAATGACCCAAAGTCAGGGAAACTTAAATATTATTCGGATAAAAAAAGTTAACAAAACAGCATGTTTTGCTTCAAGATGTATTGTTTTTGGAGAATAAGAAATATGAAACCCTAATCACTGCTATTATTGACTGACTCTAATCCTTAGTGATTTGCCATAAAATAATAAAAAAAAATATAAGGGGCTGTATAAATTCTGTCACTTTCTAATTTTTAAAGGAAAAATTTCTGTGCCATTGTGATTTATTCAGCATCAGAAGATACTTCAAGACCTGTTTACTCTAGCGGCAGTCTTTATGTTACTTAAAAAAACACACACTCTCCCCTTCCTGTCTTAAAAGCTTAAAGATGTTTCAGTATCTCATGAGCCTTGTCTTTTAGACTTACTCAGGTAGAAAATATTAAGGTATCCAAAATGAAGACCATCTTTTGAAAGCTGCCTATTTTATTTGTATTGGACAAAGTGTCTGTTTTCAGGAGTGAAAAAGGAGCATTGTCTGGTTAAGAGAGTTGCTCCGAGTCACTCAGCAGGCAAATGGAGGTGGAAAGAATCAAACCTTGGACACTTGACTACAGGAAACAGCTCATTAATAAGTGGGAGACTTAATCATCTGACATAACTACCTCCATTTCCACCATTTGTTCACCAACAACATTCAGTGAACAGTTTTAATGATCTGATTCATTGCTAGCTATTTTAAGTAACTCTGAAATGCATACATTTTTGGTGCATAACTGTGGGTGCAATGTATAGGCTGATTTGGGAGTTTATTTTAATATTATTAATAGTTACATTAGTATGATTGTCTTATCCATTAGGTTACTTATATTATAATCTCTGTTTACCACCTACAAAAAATTATAATGTGCACTTCTGATAAATACTTTACGCTTGTATCTTAATGCAGCTGATCATGCTGTGCCTTTGCACAATTTGCTTTGTTGATCGTAACTGTCACGTCTTAGCTGTGTACAGCAGTTTATACAACTGTTGTCCCTTCACACTGGAATGCAGGGGCTCACTTCTATGTTTATTTTGTACTACATTAATTCATGTACAGAAACAACTAGTTCCTATTTATTTCAGTTATGCACTCAGCAAAGATTATGTAAATTAAATAATGTTACCCCCTTTCTTAACATAGTTAACATTTTCAGTGTTGCCTTTGTTGCCCTGGCAGTTTATTCATCAGTCTGTCTACTTTTACTGATACAGTTCATAAGTTATTCTTTTTTTCTGCCCTTTATGTACTTTTCACCTGTTTTGCATTTGTGCAGGCTCTTGAGAGGCATTTATTTTTTGTTTTTCTATACTTTACCCATTTTACATTTAAGTTTAGTGGGGTACTCTTATGATGATGATATTTGTGGCCTGGTGGCCCCATTAAACCCATGAAGTATGTCTCATGTTTTTCTTTTTTTGAACGACAGTCATTGAAGTAGGGTGTGTCATTTATTCATTATCTGCTTAATTTTGTTCAGATTTACAAGACATCTGGAATCTATCTTGACACTGAGTGAGACTAAGGCAGATAAATAATCTTGAAGGGATGCCAATCCATTACAGGCCACTTGTACATCCATTATGACTTCACGAGTTGCAAGTCCCCAAGATAACAACTAGCTGAACATAACTGCTTGGGAAAGCAAACCTCCAGAAAAATAAAATGTAAGTATGTTTTGCAGGTGTGCAAGCCCCCTCACATCACCATGCTTTATATATATATATACCATCTCCATAGCTGCACAAATGTGAAGAGTGGGATAGTTCTCAAAAGAAAGGGATCAGTGACAGTAATGATTTCCTATGGAGTTCAAATCTGCTTTGCTTTCATGCCAGCTTGGTTTCTCATGCAGGTGTCTCTTGAGGTAGAGTAGAGCAGCTGCCATAACACACACACACACACACACACACACACACACACACACACACGCACACACACACACACACACACAGACACCACCCCCCAGGTCACACACACACACTCACACACTAACACAACACACACACACACACACACACACACACACACACACACACACACACACACACACACACACACACACACACACACACACACACACACACACACACACACACACACACACACACACACACCTGCAGTACACATACCTTGTTGAAACTGGAAAGTGTCCATTCACTTATGGAATGTCTTTTGGCTGTGGAAGGAAGCCAGAGCAACCAGCAAAAGCCCACAGAGGTACAGGAAGAACATACAGACTCTGCTAAGACAGAATCCTTCCCAGGAACTGTACCAGAGAACCAAGCACTGCAAGGCACCAATGTAATGTAAAATTTACATGTTTTATTGCCCCTTTACTGTTGCATGGCAAACATACTGGGTTTGTATTACAGAGACAGGTAAGTACTTTTTTTATAGAGTGGTTAAAATACAAGCACTAACTTCTGGTAACAGACAAATCCTGCTTGGCCTCTCCAGACTTCCCATTTCTCCGTACATAAAGTATTATGACAGGTGATATGTGACATGCAGATTTTATTATTTTGGCTATTTTCTAAATTATTTCTAAAGAAGTCCTTTCCTATCTCCTTCACTACTGAATACTATACAGAAGTATAGATTTTTGATTATTCTTTGTTGACCAGGTGGGTGGAGTGGTCCTGGGAACCTTTTGACCTATGACTTGGCAGCAAATGTATATCATAAAATACAGTTTACAATGTATAAGAATATTTTTCAGAGCCAAACGACTTTACAGAGTATTAAGATACATTCCAAATCAAGTATTGTAGTATAGTCAGCATATTCTGACTCAAATTGCCATCATAATAGCAAAATCCCTTTCATTATTGATGAATTCTGACAATGAACAGTGATTTATTTCTAAGAAACATATATAAAAGAAAATATTCTTAGTCTTAAATGAGTATGAGCTGTTTTATGCAGAATTGCATATACTTGCCCTAAATGAGTGTCCACAGATGCGTATGGCCTTTCAATCTGTCACGTCTGCCTAAGTAAATCCTTTTTTTCTTCATTTCCTTTTGTCTCTTACTATTGCACACCCATCATTTTTTAAAACCATCAACACTAATTTCTATGTACTAAGTCCTCTGACAAAGTATTTAAGCCATTCATCATGTTCTCAGAAAAGAAAAAACCTCGGAATTCCTCGTGTACTTACTGCCATGTGTCCTTTGATAAGGATGCCTTTGCTTACCCTTCACTTTAAGTGTTGAAAAAACATTAAGTTTGACCCATATCCAGTGATAACCTTACATCTGGCAATCATAACTCTCTTACCCATTCTCTCCTCCACATTAAATATATTTAACAGGTTTACTCTGTCATAACAAAGGTCTTCCAAAGTTGCATTCTTGGAGCTCCTTGGGAACCACTATTGAAATTAAAATCCTTCTTTATACATGTCACCAACATGCATACAAAATGTCCATGTGAAGCCTTGCACATCTTTTGCACAATTATTACTTTATTTTATGGAAAGAAAACCCTTGCAATACACCCCAACATCTGATTCACCTTGACTGCCACGTACCTGTACTGCATGCAGCTCTTTCAGTTCATCATCATCATCATCATCATCATCTTCTTTCGGCTGTTCCCGTTAGGGGTCGCCACAGCGGATCATCTGTTTCCATTTCTTCCTGTCCTCTGCATCATGCTCTTTCACACCAACTGCCTGCATGTCCTCTCTCACCACATCCATAAACCTTATCTTAGGCCTTCCTCTTTTCCTGTTACCTGGCAGCTTCATCCTTAGCATCTTTTTCCCAATATACTCAGCATCCCTCCTCAGCACATGTCCAAACCAACATAATCTCGCCTCTCTTGCTTTGTCTCCAAACTGTCCAACCTGAGCTGACCCTCTAATATACTGATTCCTAATCCTGTCCATCCTAGTCACACCCAGTGCAAATCTTAACATCTTTAACTCTGCCACATCCAGCTCTGACTCCTGCCTTTTCGTCAATGCTACCATCTCCAACCCATATAACATAGCTGGTCTCACTACCCTCTTGTAGACCTTCCCTTTCACTCTTACTGGTACCCATCTGTCACAAATCACTCCTGACACTCTTCTCCACCCATTCCACCCTGCCTGTACTCTCTTCTTCACCTCTCTTCCACACTCACCATTACTCTGAACTGTTGATCCCAAGTACTTAAACTCATCCACCTTTACCAACTCTACTCCCTGCATCTTCACCATTCCTCTACCCTCCCTCTCATTTACACACATATATTCTGTTTTAGCCCTGCTGACCTTCATTCCTCTCCTCTCTAAAGCATATCTCCACCTCTCCAGGGTCTCCTCAACCTGGTCCCTACTCTCACTACATATCACAATGTCATCTGCAAACATCATAATCCATGGGGCCTCCTGTCTAATCTCATCTGTCAACCTTTCCATCACCACTGCAAATAAGAAAGGGCTCAGAGCTGATCCTTGATGTAACCCCACCTCCACCTTAAACATATCTGTCACTCCCACCACAGTCCTCACGAATGTCACACTACCCTTGTACATATCCTGTACCACTCTTACATACTTCTCTGCCACTCCCGACTTCCTCATACAATTCCACAACTCCTCTCTAGGCACCCTGTCATATGCTTTCTCTAAGTCCACAAAGACACAATGCAACTCCTTCTGACCTTCTCTCTTTCAGTTATGTTGCTCTTTTTCTCCTCTTGTGTGCCCAGCAGTACCTGTTCAGAACTATGTCATAGGACCTCAGCTGCAGGCTCTCCAACCATGCTTCATTCTTTTCAGTACTTCGGTATTTGATTTGTCCCCTTTCTTTGGGTACGTATACATTTCTGAGTACTGTTATAGCAGCTTGCAGTACTGATGCTTCATTGAATAAATACATGTAAAAATCCTTCCATAATTTAATTGTTTAGGCCCTATGCCTGTTACAGTAGTAGTGTCATGGTTTTTGATTCCAGAAATGCCACACAGAAGTTAAGCTTGGGCTACAAAGAGGAGGAGGAGGATTGTGAGGCTGATGCACTTTATGAATGTAAGGCTATTGCTGTTCAAGTGCCAAGGTTAGAAATACAGCTAAAGGTACCATGAGATGGATAGTTTGTCCAGAAGCTATGTTATGTATGGATCATATTTTGTGCATGTGTTTGTGTGCATGCATGTGTGTGTGTGTGTGTGTGTGTGTGTGTGTGTGTGTGTGTGTGTGTGTGTGTGTGTGTGTGTGTGTGTGTGTGCGTGTGTGTGTGTGTGTGTGTGTGTGTGTGTGTGTGTGTGCACACTTATGTATACGTGTGTGCATGTCTGTGTGTCTGTGTGCATGTGTATGCACATTTGTGCATGTTGCCCTTCACAGACAGTTTTATTGCTAGTCCTCAAGATAGCCTCATTACATTTAGGGAGGTGTTTATCAGCATCAGTTTCTAGAAACCACACATACAGTTTCACGATCTATGGGATGGTCATAGTATATAGGTAGACATGATGAGGGGAGCCAATGAGAAGAGTAAAGCAAGCCGTGCTCAAAGATACAGATAAGGTCTTTGTTTAACTTCTCTTCTGAAGAATGGCATACTCAGGAGTACAGAAAACCATTATGCTACCAGTAGCATAGCTGGCGTGAAGCGAGAGGGGCAACTGCCTTGGGTGCAAAGTGTTGGGGGGGGGGGTATGATGGATCATACATTATCCTGATCTCTTTGCAGTCAAACCATGTGTAGTCTAAACAAGCAGTTTGCTACAGTTTAAAAGTAAAAAAAAAATGTTAAACTAAAACCAGACCACTGTAGTGGTCTGTGCAGGCAAGGTATAAGCTGTAGCAATTGTTTGCTATATGTGTAGCAAGCAGTTTACTACAGTTTAAAAGAATAATTTCTTTTTTAAGTAAAACATGATTGTCCTAGTGTACCATGGAAGCAGGGTATAAACTGTAGCAACTGTTTGCTACATTAGTAGCAAGCAGTTTGCTATAGTTTAAAATAAGAAATGTTTTTGTTTTAAATTAAAACATGATCACTTTAGCACTCTGTGCAGGTAGGGTAAAAACTGTAGCAACTGTTTGCTACATTTGTATCAGACAGTTTGCTAGAGTTTAAAAGAAGAATCAAAATTGTTTTTCTAGTATGTGAGGAAGGAAGGGGAGGGCACTGAAATGGAACCTGAATGACTGGGGCGTGGGGGGGGGGGGTGAGATGTTATGCATCTGGTCACTTGGTTAGTGTTCCAGAAGAAGGAACATAACTTTTTTTTAGTTTTCACTTGAAGATCTTGGAGGAAATATCCTGCAAGTTTAGAAGTCTGAGCAGTCTTTTTTTTTTTGCTTTCACTGTTCACTTGAAGAACTGAGAGGGTGGTACACTAGTTTATGGGATCAGAACATGTATACTTCTGTATGCTAGACTGCAGTGTCAGTACTGGAAAAAGAAACAAAGGACCCAGGACCCAGGATGGAAAATACATAGCACAGCTTTCTGGTCTTCTATATGCGAGTGTGCTACCTGCTGAGATACTCACACTGGCATGTTATTATTAATAATTATATTAAGTGTTTGTCAGAACTTGATTGAATGGCTACACAAAATAAAAACAAAATGTGTTTACTTAGGTGCTAAGACAGTAAATAAATAGATAACTAAATAAAATAACCCAGTGTGAATCCATTTGATGTATATCAGATGAGATGTTAAACTGAGGTCCTGTCTGCTTGAGTTGGTGGCAGCTCAGGTGGATGTAAAGGATCTCATGATACCTATCGAAAAGCATAGGGTCCTTTATTAAAACAATCAAACTTATTTACATTGTATATACATATTTTATGCTATATACACTGTAAACAATATTTACAACATGTCTTTCTTTTACATTCTCTTCAGCAGAAATACAGTAATCATTTTTTGCTTTCTGACCCCCCCACTCCAACTTCCACAACCAAAACCTTAATTTTTAACATCATAGCCAAATCTCATTTTCACTGTACATAATTTACTTCAATCTTTGATTCCAAACTAACCATAACATACAGAACATCCCTTCAACAATTATTTTAACATAATTTCTACTTCTGTTCCTGTAATACACAAATTCAGTCATATCCATATTTAAGTTATTTACTTCTGTGAATCCCTCCATATGATTCATCGCTAATATATTTTCCATAACATTTAAACTCTTCTTTATCTTAGAAAAACATGTTTGTTAGTCTCAAATTCCTCACAATGCAAACAAATTCTATCCATTTACTTTTATAAGGCATATTCACCTTCATTGGTAATTTTTGTATAGTCAACCTCCATAAAACATCTTGGCACTCTATCACGTCCTTGTACCTTTCTATTATTGCATTTATAGCACTCATCTTTTCTTTATCTCTCCAGAAATACTTTTGTATAATGTTATTATACCATGCCTTCTTCTTATCTTCAATTTATTTTACATTTATCTTCCACAGTATAATATTATATTGATAACTCTCCATTTCTTTATTGTAACAAACTCTCCTTCTTTTTGAATTAAAAAAGTTTAGCCATTCATTTTATACTTCATATTTTATAACTGCTCTAACAGAGAGACATTGTTGCCCTTTAAACATTTCATCACTCTATATAAATTTAAAGATGCAGTTTATACTATATGATTTATTAACCCCAAGCCTCTCTTTTCTTTATCCACATATAAAATCCTCCTTTTCACTGGATTCAATCTAGATCCCCAAATAAAAGAGAACAATTATGTTATGCACTTCTTTTTTCCAAAATCAAAGGAATACTGAAAACATCTGCTAAATAACCAATTCTGGATAACACGATGGAATTAATTAAATATACTTTTTTCTTCAATGAAAGTCTAAAAGAGTTCCAAAAAATACAAGTATATTTCATTTCCTCTACTTTTTCTTTCCATATTGTTTCTGTAATCTCTTGTTTTCCAAAACTTTTGCAAGAATTTTGATTTTTTCATGTTGAATTTAATTCCTCCAATCATTCTATTAAACCCTACTCCTTGACTTTTTTCTTTATTTATTACAAATTCTATTACTTAATAATCTCCTGCAAATACTTTATAACTATATCCATACTTAACCCATCTTTTGCAACAATAATAATATCATCTGCATATGTAATACATAACAAAATAGGCATCTTTATCCCTTCATTGGAAATATAACTTATTGATTCCATCTCTCTATTCATGTATGTAGATATCGCATTCATTACTAATACAAGCAATGTACCACTCAATGGCAGCCTTGTCTAATACCCTTCTCAAGCTGCATATCCTCACTTAACCACCCATTTACCAATGCCTTAACAATATTGTGCCTATATGCCATAATGCAAACCTTGTTTATCTTTTTAGTTATATTATAAACTTCAAATATATCCCATAGTACAGAATGGTGAATTGCATTAAAAGCTTTACTTAAATCCCCTACCAATAGTTTTGCCTGGATATTTCTATGCAATATATCCTCTACTAATTCCCTAATTATCAATAAAAATCTTGAACTCTTTTTCCTTTTATACCCTATACATATCCATTTACAACTTTACCCACTTTCTCTTCCATTCTTTTTTGTAAATATTTCATGAAAAGTTTATAATCCGTATTATTTAATAATATTGTCTTCAATTCTGTAACTCTTGTTTATCACATTTTTCCATATAAAATCTAACAACACCAATACACAATTCTTTATAAGCAAACCCTTTATCCAACCATTCATCTAACAAACCAACCATTTCTCTGATCTAAAGTCATATTTTTATATATCCTGTATTCTATTCCATCCGGTTCTGCTACTGAATTTAGATTTACTACTTTCCAAACCTGTTCTGATTCTTCTATTATGATTTTTCCCCAAATCTTTATTGAGTTTTTCAGAAAATGTCCATACCTGCCATGCATTACTCATCTTTTTCTTTTGTCCTTTAAATAATGTCTTAAAATGCTCTTTTAATATTTCCAAAATTTTCTCTTGCGTATTGTATATTATACCTAATGAAGCCTTCATTGCTCTCATAACAAAATTATTCTCTTCAATTATTTTGCTTAAATATGGTGCAATTTCTTCTTTTTTTCCTTGCAGGAAATGATTTTTGTTTATACAATGAATGTTCTACTCTTTTTTTTCAACTCATATAACTCCTATTCCTTAATAAAAAAAAATCATCATTCTTCTCTAAACAGTCAATAATATCATCACTTAACTTCTTATACTTTATCTTTTCCATATTTATTTTTTCTTTTTCCATATTACGTAACACTTTTTATACTTTTGTTTAAAAGTTAGCCACAACTCTGACCAGCATTATAGAACTCTCTCATCTGTACATGATCTTCCCACAATTTCATTATATCTTCTTTCCCTGTATCATTCCATTTTACCTCGTTTACTCTTTTATTATATCTTCTTTCCCTGTATTTATTTATTTATTTATTTTTATTATTTATCCTTTGTTGACCAGGTTAGTTCCATTTGGCTAGTGGTGTGTTTTCAGGGGAGACCAAAGGTCATATTTATACTAGGTGAAATATGGCCAGGGCATGGGCATGTTAATGTTAATAGTTTAAAAAACTTACGAGAGAGGAATAGGGAGTTTGGAGTGGTGCAAAAAGCATGATAGTGAGATCATTATTCTAGATGACATTAGATTTCTTTCTCAGACAGAAGGATATCGAACAGAAGTATGGTGGGGAAAAATGTCATTTGGAATATTGGGAGAGAGACCTGTTCGGGGATACTTGTTTTATATAAAGATATGAAAGATATGATAAAAGTATTAGATGTTACGACAATTATTAATGTAAGATGGATGGATCACATTATCAGAATTATTTAAATATTATAGCAAATGATTTCAACTGTAAATGCCTTCTCTACCACTGAAAACTGGATGCTCCTAAACCACCTGTCTATTAACGTCAATAAAACCAAGATCCTTCTATTCTCCCCTTCCAAATCTTCCCCTCTAGATGAAAACTTCCTTCATATCACTAGCCTTAACAACTCACTAATAGAGATCGTACACTCTGCCAAACTTCTTGGTGTCACTATAGACAATCAGCTAAAATTTAACTCCCATATTCAGCAGAATATCAAAAAAAAAACACACATAAAACTTGGCCTACTTTACAGAAACAACCACTTCCTCTCTCCTTCCTCTAGGCTAACTCTTGCCTCGACCTATCTTCTTCCCTCTCTCATGTATGGCTTTCCCCTGTTCACTAACTTATCTTCCACACTTACCTCCACACTAGAGATATGCTACAACAAAATTGCTAGATTTGCCACCAGTGCCAAATCCTCCTCTCACCATTGCAATTCCCTTCACTCCCTAAACTGGCTTGAACTCCCCAACCTACTTGACTTTCATCAATTAACCACAGTCCACAAATTATTATTCCAACCCTCAAACTGCCCCACACTATCCAACATACTGCAACCATATTCCCCTCCTAGACCTCTTAGATCTTCTCACCAAAACCTGCTTACCATTCATAAACCTAAGCACCCAGCAGGCCAGCTTCTCATATCCTGTACCCTAGCAAAAAAATGGAACGCTCTGCCCTCCTTTCTATGGACCTGCAATAACCTCAATAACTTCAAATCTCAACTTCATTCTTACTTCTTCCTAAACAGGAAATGTAACTGCACTCTTCCATCCTTGCCTCTCAAACCCTCCTCTCCCTTCACTCCTGGCTAACCTCTCCCCTTCCTTACCCCACTCTCAATTACTTATTTGTTTCTCATGACTAATTATTACTTCCAACTATTTCACTGTATACTCATTTTCTCCTAAACTTAATTGTAATTGTATTGATTGTTTACTGCTTTGGCGATTGAACCATATTGTTTGTATTTTTATGTATTTTTTTTACTATGTATGTTTTACTATGATCGAAAAATGTGTATCTAATAAACTTTCTGTGGAGCTTTTCTCCCCGGGCCTCCACTGAAAATGGGCTCCCCAGCCCAGTGGACCTCCCCGGTAATCAAACCGAATAAATAATATAATATATATTGTGGGTGGAGAACTATAGTTTTCTCTAGCTTTTGTTTTAGCCTGAGTATTTACCATCTGTACTTCAATATTCATTCTGACTGCATTTCCCTGTTCTCTCTCTCTCTTCTTTTGACAGGTCCCGTAATCTTGCAGGTCAGCCAGTAACTTGAGCACACAGGACTGGGATGTCTCCAGAGTGTGACTCTGAAATAAATATAACTTGGTTTTCATCTGTTGTTCTCAGCTGGTTTCATCTGTTGTTATCAACTGCCACTGCTGTGTTTTGAGATTAATTTTTATTGGGGCTAATGTTGATAACAGGCATATCAGTAATATATACGTTGATGTGAGCACATGTATGAGTGTAGTGAGGCCCAGCAGATTAGGGGTTTATCACTTTTTCATATAGCAGTAATTTGTGGCTGCATTCATGAAATTAAAATTATTCCACCTATTCCTAGCCCTGAACCCCCCTTAACATTAGCAGTAGACTATTAAAGGCAGGTCTCCTAACTACATCCATAGATTCTGAATGACCTACTGTTGTCAATAAAGGAGGTATGATGATATGCTTGTGCTAGTCATGCCTTCCTACATACTAAATATTCCTGTACCAGTCTTGCTCAGTGTTTTTTTCAGACTGCCATATCAATATGGGATCATTAATACTATGATATTGCTTACAACGAGGGTTTTGCAGTATAAAATGCAACATTTTGCATTTATTTATTTATGCTGAAATTAATATTCAGTGGAACCTAGCGAAACCACATCTATCCATTTACAAGCTTTTAGATACTTTTGATTTATCACTGTTGACCTGGTTGCCAATCATTTAAGCACTTAAGTCATACTATTGTTTTATGCAAACATTAGCTGTAACACTTGAACATCAGATTCACACTGCTGACTGATCCCTGACGTGCACCATTTGCTGCTAAGTGACCATTAATGCAGTGAATATCTTGTCTGACTGGTTCTCCCTCAGCCATCTTATTGTTTTAGTACTGCATAGAGCGACAAGGTTTGTGAGGTCCTGTATGTTGTGGTGCTAGTTTCAAACACTTAGAAAAATCCACACCAGTTTTCACATACAAGCTCAAGTACCCAGTTATTCAATAGCTGCCTCTTATAAATCTGCATTGTCTGTCATCCTTGTATTAATCACACATGCCTTCCAACAGTCTGTATTTAATTAGCTCTTCCATTATTTAAACTATGGCAGATGTCAGATGTATTGCTCTAGAATTAGCTGGCATTGATTTATGTCCTTTTTCAAAGCCTGGAGTGATGTACCTGATTTCAATCTGTTGGTTTCACATGGCTGGAAATATCACAGCTGTAAAAAGGGCAATAAGTGACAAAAAAGAGTATTAAAAGAGGGAACAATTGGAAAGACATCTGCAATGAGAAGGAAGTAGTGCTACTCTAGGAAGGTGAAAACAAATATCAGTGAAATAAGAGATATTCACCAAGAGAGCAAACAATTTGTTATGAAATGCCTCTCTTAAACATTCTGAGATTCCATGAAAGTTATAACATATTATTATTATGCATTATACAGCCACTAATGACACTTAATATGACAAGGCTTTCACTACAACTGAGGAAGAAAATTGAATGAGCTGAAGCCATTACATGCATGCTGCCTGAATATATTATGTATATTACATTTACACGCTGACCCAAATGACTGTTATTATGGACATCTACCTCTGAAGATGAAGATTGTGGGAAGTCTCAAATGAATGTCACTTTATCAGTTCTAATGCTAGTGGTTTAATGTTGGGTGTCTAGGTGACAGTAAAAGAACTGCAGGCATTAGTGAAGAAGATAAGGAATGTTTTTGGTGACTTAGTTAACAGTCCCTTCTATAAAATGAATGAAAAAAAACTTCCAGGCTGCACTTCGGCAAAAGTGTGTATACTAGCTGTCCCTACATATTCAGTCACTTTACTGTCAGTCTTAAGAACTGCAGGTTTAAAAGATGAAACAAAAGCCAATTGATAAGCACTTCCTGATTCAGACTCTCCAAGATTATTGCTGCATGAAACAAGTGCTCCTTATCTGATCACTCACTGGTGGCTATTTCTTTGCAAAAGGGATCAGCTGCAACTGGTACTCCTTCTACCTTCTGAACAGGAATTTAACTTGACACCATTTATTGTTGTTCATGACTTGCCAATGTGATCTGATGCCCTAAAATGTCTACCAAGGACATATTATTCGATAGCTCCCTACTTCTCCATAACTCATAATTACAACAAATAACCTCTAGCTTCATTGCATTATATCTTCCTATCAGTTTTGCTCATAAATAATAATTTTTATACCAGCCAAATCTAAAACAACGTAAAACACAGTTGCCAGTGTACTAGTGGAACTTATGCAGTGATGTGAATCTCATGTTTATTCTAATTTTTGAGATTCTACTAGTTATTTTCACATGAAAACAATTTAAAGCTACATGTAGCAGTGTACCTCAAATTATTAGTAATATAGTATATAAAGTACTTTGTAAGCACATGTAGCAGTATACCCCAAATTCTTAGTAATACAGTCTTTAAAATAATTTGTAAAGACATGTAGCAGTGTACCACAAATTATTAATAACCGTGTATAAAATACTTTTTAAGTACATTTATCAGTGTACTCCAGATTATAAGTAATACAGTGAATAAAATAATTTGTAAGTATGTGTTGCAGTGTACCCCAAATTATTAGTAATACAGTGTATAAAATACCTTGTAAGTAACAACATATAGCAGTGTACCCCAAATTAATAGCAATACAGTGTATACAATACATTGTAAGTACATGTAGCACTGTACTCCAAATTATTAGTAATAAAGTATATAAATACTTTTTAAGTACATGTAGCAGTGTGCCCCAAATTATTAGTAACAGGTTCATAGGTGTATACTAGGCTGACTACCACTGAGGCCTTTATATGCCTAGCTAAATATCCCAATTGTATCCTGCAAATTTATGTGCCTTAGAGATTATTTTAAGGGGTATATGTAAGCTAGGGCAAGATTGACAGGATGCCTCTGTTCATTAGAGACATAGGAGCTAGACCCAGGGTATATTTCTGATTTCCTATCCACTGGTCCAGGTTTCTCTTGAACAGATTTAGGGAAGAGTTCTCCTTGTCATGTATGGGAAGCCTGTGCAATAGAAAGATAATTCTCTGAGGCACATACCTGTCTCCAACAAGTTCTATTTATGTTGCAAATAAAAGTTTAAATCCTTAGAGTGAGTAATTCTGATGTTATTTGTTTTGCAGATATGCAAAAGATCCATCAGAGTAGGATGCAAGGATGCATTGTATGCTAGGCATAGACTGTCTTTCAACAGTCTGTAAGAAACAGAGTATAGAAATAGGGCTTTGTAGTGATCTGTGTAGGATATGCTGTTTATGCCCTGTAATCTTTCTGTGAGGAACCTCTGTGGACATTCCAGTTGTTGCATGTGCCTGGTCAGGTGCATACTGAAGGGGGCATTGAACTCATTGATGGGCCTGATGAAGGCCAAATACAGTGGAATGGTGACTTCCTTGGACCTGGACACCATGCCCTTGCTTATACGTTGCGCAACATGACACATGTTGGTCAAAAGCCAGGTTACTGTCTACATATATACTTAAATCCCCTACTATGGGTTTTACTGTTAGGGGTGTTTTATGAATGGGCTAATTTCCTAGGGTGGCTGACTTCCCAAAGGGCACTATTATGTACTTTTTGGCATTTAGTTTTAAGTCGTAACTTTAGCACCAGTCATTTGTCTGTGTTAGTCCGTCCTGTAGGACATTATTGTTTTGGGGGGATTCTATGATTGCTCCTAGTTTACAATCATCTGCAAATCTGGTCTGCCAAAGGCCCTTGACATTGACCTTGACTTCTGAAAAGTAGATGGGTGCATCCCAAATAGAACCAATATGCTCTCCTCCAAAAAAAAGAAGCCAATCTGGTGGTCCCCTGCCATAAACAAACTTTACAACAAAAGGAAGAAACTTTTGCAGAAAAGAGGAAAATCCCAGGATGCAAAAAACTCCCTTACCAGCCTCAGTAAGATGCTGAGATCCCTCATAAAATTCTCCAAAGCTAGTTACGAAAATAAAATTGCCAAAGATTCCAAAGACAACCACAAGGCATTCTATAACTATGTCAAGAATCTAAATGGCAATGCTCAGATCTGCACTGAGCTACAACAGAATGGCATTAAATACACTGATCCCAAGGATATTGCCAATATCCTGGAAGATCGATTCAGTGCCAACTTCACCCCCCTCTCGCCCCCTAAATGGCCTATGTCAATACCGGAAGATTGCCAAATTCCTGTAATAATGGCCACACAGGTAAAAAATGCGCTCTCCAAAGCTAAGAATACAGCATCCATGGGACCAGATGACATCCCAGACTGTGTACTACATGAACTACAAAATGAACTGGCACCTCACCTAAGTGTCATGTTTAATTATACCCTCACCTCAGGCTTTGTGCCCACTGAGTGGTGCACAGCTACAGTTATCCCATTCCACAAGGGGGGATCCACCTTGGATCCCGGGAACTATCGCCCCATCAGTCTGACGAGCCTGATCTGCAAGGCCATGGAACATATTATCATGGAACTTATAAACAAAGTCATTGGCAACAACACTGGACCCCACCCAGTTTGGGTTTCTGAAGGGCCGATCTTGTCTCCTGAACCTGATTGACTTCTTCAAATCAATCACCAGAGCCGTGGATGAGGGTAAGGCAGTCCACACAGCCTATCTGGATCTCGCCAAGGCCTTTGAAACCATCCCCCACTCTGGAATCATAGATAAACTTACTAAGCTGGGCATTAATCCCTACATCACTCGATGGGTTGCCAACTGGCTTACTGACAGAACCCACACTGTAAAAGTAGCTGACTCCAAATCCAGCTCCAGACAAGTGACAAGTGGAGTACCTCAGGGTTCAGTCCTGGGACCTCTCTTGTTTGGCATCTACTTCTCTGAAGTACAGTCCAACACTAAGGGACTCTGGCTAACAAAGTTTGCAGATTACTGTAAACTGGGAGCCATTATTGAATCCCCAAATGATGTGGATACTCTGCAAAAGGGCCTTACAGAAACAGATGATTGGTGTCAGAGCCATTGGCTCAAGCTCAATGCCAAGAAATGTATAGTTATCCCCTATGGGAAAAAAACATGTACCCATGAATTACCACATAGGTGGCAGTACACTAAACACCAAAAGTGTGATAAGAGACTTAGGGACACAGGTGGACAGTGGTCTCACCTTCAATAACCACATCACTACAACAGTCAGGAAATCCTTCTATGTGGCACACCTCATCACTAAGGGCTTTTCATACAGAAAAAAGGAGGTCATTGTCCCACTGTACTCATCCCTCATTAGACCCATTATAGAATACAATGCCCCATTTGGTATGTACCTCTCAAGACATCTGCAACAACTGGAAAGGCTGCAGAAATACCTCACTAAAAGAATCACAGGTCTAAAGCAGATGCCCTATGCTGACCGCCTTAAAAAACTCCAGCTATATTCTGTCCCATATCATCTACTCTGAGGCGATCTCTGCTTAACATACAAGGCCATGTCAAACCCAGAGCTGTTGGACATGCTGCACTTAAAAAAATCCCAATCCCTCAGTGCCACATGCTCCAGGGATCTAAACCTTGTCATCACAATAAACAAAACATGCTGGAGGGATAGGTTCCTGACCCAGCGACTCCCCAGACTCTGGAATAGACTGCCCATACATGTCAAGCAGAGTGCCTCTTTGGCCCTCTTCAAAAGGAACCTTGATGATTGGATGGGAGAAAGGAAATTCACCCCAGGGATTATGTCAGTCGCCCTGCTAGACAGGGGTCCAGGGAAGTAAATAGTGTGGGAAGAAATGGCCAGGGAATTGTTATGGCTAGGCTTGTATAGGCCCTAGGACCGATAGCCTAGTACCAACCTATGAACCTATGCTAAAAAGGAGCAGATCTAGCACAGAGTCCTGTGAGATTCTGCTAATGACCACCCTTTTTGTGGAGGTGGCCTCCCATATCTTGACTTCCTATTTCAGAG
Source organism: Protopterus annectens (assembly GCF_019279795.1). Lineage (NCBI taxonomy): Eukaryota > Metazoa > Chordata > Ceratodontiformes > Protopteridae > Protopterus > Protopterus annectens. The sequence goes on from NC_056728.1 coordinate 274,171,053, forward strand.
CCAGCAAGCTATCCAGCATATAATGTAGGGGCTTATGCCTATATCCATGGGTTTGTTTACAGTGCCTGAGTAGGATATTATATCAAATGCCATAACCATGGTAATTTTTTCCATGGGTTTGCATATGACACTAGTAAGACTAGTGGGTCTGTAGTTCCTTGAGTCATTGATGGCCCACCGTTGTGCAGAGGAGTGACTGTTGCAATTTTCCTTTTGCAGGGTAAAAAGTTTGTTGGGAAGCTATGGTTAAACAGTGGCTCCAATGTTCTCAATAAGACATTGATAGCAATATAATGTATAAAATAATTCGTAAGCACTTGAAGCAGTGTACCCCAAATTATCAGCAATACAGTGTACAAAATATTTTGTAAATACATGCAACAGTGTCTCTCAAATTATTTGTAATACAATGTATGAAATTCTTTGCGCATACATATGGCAGTGTACCTCAAACTAGCAACAATACATGTAGCAGTGCACCCCAAATTATGAGTCATGCAGTATATAAACGAATCACAGTAATGTTCCTTCACTCATTAGGATGCTCATAATGTTGCACTTAAAATGTATGCACATCATAAACACAAATTAGTAAATCATTTACATCAGAAAAGGGCTGGCTGCTGGCAGTGTTGTTACTTGTACAAGAGACCAAAGAGCAGGATGGGAAGTGTGAGCTGTGCATGAGGTGGGCATATGCCTGCATCTACTAGAGAATAAAAAGGAGTTAGACTGTGTGACATCAAAGAAATGAATCACTTAGTTAACAAAGGTGAATAAATAAGGTAATCACAAATGCCATGCGATAGAAATATGTGCAAGGAAGGTCATTCTCTGCAGGAAAAGGAAACTAGTATGTCTGCTTCTAGCAGCTGAGTTGAATTTA